>NW_026127253.1:0-26748 GCF_022985175.1 Labeo rohita | reverse complement strand
CAACCCAATCAAAGAGTGAGCTGAAAGATTGTCTGCTGAAATGGTGACTATTGTGCTATAGAATCTTCTGCTTTCCCCATTACATGACAGAGTCACTCCCTCTGTCTCTAGACATGTTACTTCTTCAATCAAAGGCTGAAAAAGATCTGTCTGATTAAAGATGAAAGGTAGATGTTCTCAAGTTTTGAAGTATATTTCTTATCAATTGATTGTAACATATATAGCAGTGGTTCTCAAATTTTTGTTTTAACTTTTAGTTGTTAGGGGCACTGAATAGCTATGCTTGTATATAAACAATAAATAAACAAATATAGCAGGTAAGATAATGTTACATCAGTAGAGTATGATACACTGTAAGTTACATTTTTGTAATCGCAGACCTACTTTACCAGTAACACAATTTAACACCATGACATTCAATGAAAATCACAATAGTTATACACAAAACCATGTTAAATTAGCAAACTGTTATGAAATATAAGAAATTTAAGAAAATGAAAGAGTCTGTCTAAGAGAATGTCTAAAGAGTCACTATGGTGACAATAAGCCATGTAAATCAAAACTCTCTAATCAGTATCATGTTACTAAAATATTGTGCTCTAGACAGGAAACAGAAAAAAGGTGAGGGGCTACACATATAAACAAATTTAAAAATCTTTTTTTTTCCTCCTTACCTTTTTCATCAGTTTTGTGTTCCTGCTGTATAGAAAAGTCACATAATGAGCTCCAACTTAATTATGATATTACAGTTATCCTATTATCTGTTACGTGATGAATGAAGCGTGAAATGGGCGGATCCATCTGCAGTGCTTTATTAAGGGACATCGGCAACGACATGGTCAAACAGGCACGGTTAGGCAACGGCATACAGGTATGTTGGAGCAAGACAAAAGAGTAGTCCGTAAAGCAGGCAGGGGTAAGAGAACGCCAAACGTAATCCGAAGGGCGGGGCTACAGGGAAATCCGAAAAGACAAGCGAGGGTTTCAAAAAGGCAGGCAGCGAGACAGACTAAACGAAGTAACTAGGCTGGATAACAAGACAGGTAAAGCAAGGCAAAAACAAGAAGAAACTAGACACAGGAAAACTAGGAAAACGCTTTGTATGAATGCTAACTACAATTCAATACTCGGCAACTAGAGAAAGGAAGTCCGGGGCTTAAATAGGGTCTCTGATTGGATGCAGGAGATAAGAGCAATGGCTGATGGGGAATGTAGTCCAGGGTGTGGTGAAACAGTCAATGTATATGAATGTGAGAGCGACATCTGGTGGTGAGCAGACTGCCAGATTTGTAACATTATCACAAACATGCAAATGGTTTATGGTTATTATATTATATTTCATTTTGTCTTACCTTGTCTTACCTGTCGCTTCTCCAGTCCATCTGCTGGTGGCTAGTGCATCAAAGTAGTTGTTCGGGCAGCAAAATATGTTCTAACTTATACTTGTTTTAAGTGTTTTATTATTATTATTATTATTCACAAAATGAAAATAAAATGACTTCAATGTAAATCGGCTAGTTACATTAAATTAAATTGTTATTGAATTGTTCAAGTCCACTGCAGTAGCTGAACACAAGACGCTCTGTTTCGCTCTGTTACTGTTTGTCTAAAGATATAATAAGAACTCTCGTGAGGCCTTGATTGCATCATCTTCTCATTGGCTGAGGTTGCCTTGTTTCTGCAGGGGACTCTTCATGAGGATAGATGTTCACAAAGCCATTTCCCTTTGCCACACGCTCACCAGGATGAAGGCACCAGTCACAACCATACTTGCCATTGAACTTTCTTTTTGTCTTTTAGCATTGGTCTGGCAACAGCATCACAAGCACTGACAATGGCAAAAACTATACTAATGTGAATCTCATCACCATCAATCCACTGTAATCCATTCTCTTTTAAAACTTTCATCTTTTCTCACAGCAGGGGGCAGCTCATTGATAATTAGTTAAATTGGCCAGAGAGAACATTGCGACAACTCTAAGACAGGAATTCCATCACAGTTCCATAATAAAGTTAAATCCCACTGGCCAATTTTTTTTTTTTTTTTTTGAATGTGGCCTTTCATGACCTCACCATCAAAAATATCACAAACGGAGTCATCCCATGAACACTCAGCTTTGTTTATTAGCTGAGGACATCTTTCAAAGAGGAAGACAAAGGCCAATTTTTAAGGTTTGATGACACTGAAAGGAAGATCACAGTGAGGACATTTGGTGAGGGCTGCTACTTCCTTACAAATATATTTTTCGCAGGTCTCGCAGTAAAAGTACAGTTCAAACTGATTTGAAATGGATGAAAAATACTTATTTAATAAGTATTTTTGTAGCAGGCAGGAAACTTGGAAACAAGATGTGTAGCAGCGACAAGAAATCTTTCAGACCCTCTACACTTATTTTATGACGCAGGACGAATGTGATAATCATTAGAATAGTCTCTGCCCTTGTGACATCACTTCCAGGAAATATAGGTTCTTCTCCATCATCCAAGTGTAAGTGTAGCGCTTAATCTATGCAATTAATTTATAGAGATTGTAATGCATATCTAGGGAACGCTGCTGAGAAAGATGCCACAACAACAGTGAATGGACCAGACTCTGAAGATTTGTAACTTGCAATTTGTGTTTTGACAGAACACAACTGGTAAGTTGTTTCAATTGATAGAAAACAGTGAAAATAATGGTCACAAATTTCAATGTCTCAAAAAATTCAAAATTCAAAATTCAAAAATGTCTCCATCTAAGAAGAACAGAAGAAGACATTCCCTACCATTCGCAGTTCACAACTGGTCTTTTTTCACAGGATATCCAAGAACCGACTCAAGGGGCTTGCCAGTCCAAACCCTCCTCAGAACCAATAGAAGGCCAGGACAAATCCAGAATGCAGGCTCCAGAACATCTCATTGCATCAGACAGAGGACATCAACCCAACATGGATAGGACAGAACCACAACAACAACAAAAAAATTAATATCTTTATTGTAACAACATAAAGTGTTAACTCATGAAAGTACACAAATCACTGTACATTTTACACTTCACACAGAACCTGAATATTTTTAATATATGAACATGAATACTTCAAATAAATATATATTTTTTTTTAATATGTGCCATGTCTGTGACTGTTTATTCCACATAACACACTCATTTAGACATGAGTGACCACTTCTAGTCAAACAATTTATCACACAGTTAGTTATTTCCAAAATACAGCTTTTACATACATAAATCATAGCTGCGGGGTCGGAGAAGAGAAAGAATGCGGCGGATGAGCGTAGACAAGCAACAAAAATTAAGTTAAACCCACTGAGTAAAGGTACATCCAAACAATGTCTTTTGGACGTCTTTGTCACACACTGAAAAGACATCCCCTGACAAGCCAGAATAAAAGTTATGACATCTTTTTATGACGTCTTTTGGACATCTTTGTTGCACGTTGAGAAGACGTCCTCTGACCAGCCAGAATGAAAGTTTTTACAAAGTCTTTTTATGACGTCTTCTGAACGTCCAGTATTGACGTACATATAACGTCTCTAGATGGTTAAAATTTAGTTCAAATGTGGTAATTGTGGACATTCTTTCAATGTCTTATAACGTCAACTGCAGACTAATTTGAGACATCATTTATACTGCTTCTGGGCCAAATAAACAGTCAAACGTTGCATTCAATTAAACCTTATTTATTTGTGAATGTAAAATCCCTGTATTTGTGTGTGCATGTGTGTAACCAGAAATAACGAAAACACTTGATAGTGGGTCTTAAATTTGCTTTGAAAACATTTTGCATAACATTTCAAAACAACGTAACTATCAAACAACACTCCATAATGTTCTGAAGAACTTTTTAAAAATGTTTAAGTTTTTAAAGTATGTGTGTAACCAGAAATAACGAAAACACTTGATAGTGGGTTTTAAATGACCTTTGAAAACATATTTTACATAACATTTCAAAACAACTTAACTAACAAACAACAATCCATAATGTTTCTTAGAACTTTTTTAAAGTGTGTGTCCACCTCCTCCCTTCCTTTATGGTGCACGCTTTATGTGCTCTGAAGCATGTTTTTTTTTTTTATCATGTTCTCGGTTGCATCTTTGCCCCACTTCATTATTGCAGCTGTAAGAGTGGAAAGACAAATATATATATATATATATATATAGGAATATCAAAGGCAGTGGGAGAGAGTAATCCAATAAACGTGAGCAATAGTCCAAAAGGCAGGCGGCTAGACAGTCCAAACGAGAAACCAGGCGAGAGAACAAAACCAGGAACGAGGAAACTAGGAACGCTAATAATAACAACAACAGGAAAATACAACCAACCGTGAAGGGCACTAAAAAGGAGCGGGGTTTTTATAGGGCGCCTGATTGGTCACGGGGACTGACACAATAAGAGCGGTGGAGGATGGGAGATGCAGTCCGAGATGTATAGTGACAGTCAGAGTGCGTAAGTGATGCGAGAGTGACATCTGGTGGTTGGTGGACAGCGGGACACAGACCAGATTCGTGACAATTGCAGCCATTTGCTAAAATCATTTAAGTTCATTTTTTTCCTCATTAATGTACACACAACACCCCATATTGACAGAAAAACATAGAATTGTTGACATTTTTGCAGATTTATTAAAAAAGAAAAACTGAAATATCACATGGTCCTGAGTATTAAGACCCTTTGCTCAGTATTTAGTAGAAGCACCCTTTTGATCTAATACAGCCATGAGTCTTTTTGGGAAAGATGCAACAAGTTTTTCACACCTGGATTTGGGGATCCTCTGCCATTCCTCCTTGCAGATCCTCTCCAGTTCTGTCAGGTTGGATGGTAAACGTTGGTGGACAGCCATTTTTAGGTCTCTCCAGAGATGCTCAATTGGGTTTAAGTCAGGGCTCTGGCTGGGCCATTCAAGAACAGTCATGGAGTTGTTGTGAAGCCACTCATTTGTTATTTTAGCTGTGTGCTTAGGGTCATTGTCTTGTTGGAAGATAAACCTTTGGCCCAGTCTGAGGTCCTGAGCACTCTGGAGAAGGTTTTCGTCCAGGATATCCCTGTACTTGGCCGCATTCATCTTCCCAGTCGTCCTGTCTCTGCAGCTGAAAAACACCCCCACAGCATGATGCTGCCACCACCATGCTTCACTGTTGGGACTGTATTGGACAGGTGATGAGCAGTGCCTGGTTTTCTCCACACATACCGCTTAGAATTAAGGCCAAAAAGTTCCATCTTGGTCTCATCAGACCAGAGAATCTTATTTCTCACCATCTTGGAGTCCTTCAGGTGTTTTTTAGCAAACTCCATGTGGGCTTTCAAGTGTCTTTCACTGAGGAGAGGCTTCCGTCGGGCCACTCTGCCATAAAGCCCCGACTGGTGGAGGGCTGCAGTGATGGTTGGCTTTCTACAACTTTCTCCCGACTGCATCTCTGGAGCTCAGCCACAGTGATCTTTGGGTTCTTCTTTACATCTCTCACCAAGGGTCTTCTCCCCCCGATAGCTCAGTTTGGCCGGACAGCCAGCTCTAGGAAGGGTTCTGGTCATCCCAAATGTCTTCCATTTAAGGATTAAGGGTCTGAATACTTAGGACCATGTGATATTTCAATTTTTCTTTTTTAATAAATCTGCAAAAATGTCAACAATTGTGTGTGTTTCTGTCAATATGGGGTGCTGTGTGTACATTAATGAGGAAAAAAAATGAACTTAAATGATTTTAGCAAATGGCTGCAATATAACAAAGAGTGAAAAATTTAAGGGGGTCTGAATACTTTCCGTACCCACCGTATAAGAAACATAGAATGTTTATTACCAAAACAAAAAAGAAAGCTTGGAAGCGTGGCATACACCTTGATGTAATATAAAATAATAATAAAAATAAATTACATAGTTTAAATAAATAAAAATCAGCAAACACTGTGGAACCAAATAAATATGAAACTTCCACTATCAGCTTAGATTAATGGCAGAAGTCAACAGGCTATTTTTAAAATCCAAAATATTTTTAAAACAGGCACTTTTGCATTTCTTTTTGAAACACGTCCACCATCGTCTTGTCTTTCTCATCCTTTCTCTTCTTGTCAGTCAGCTCGACTCTACATTGAGCACCTGCATTCAGTTTTAATTGTATTGTGTCTGTTCTCTAACTAAACTAAATTATTTTTATTACTATAAAAAAAAAATCAAAACAATAAGTTCTTCTTCAGGTGACTGACAGATGAAGCAGCACATACCGCCATCTACCACATATTGTTTAATGAATATTGAGCGACCTAAGCCATGTAACACAGAAATTACACTTCAGCTCCACTTTAAAATGAAACACATGAGGAAACAATCCCTCATGAAAATGAATGCTTGCTCTGATTTAAGACCTTTTTAAAGGAGAACTACACTTCCAGAACAAGAGTTTACAAATAATTTACTCATGCCCTTGTCATCCAATATGTTCATGTCTTTGTCTTCAGTCGTAAAGAAATTATGGTTTTTGAGGAAAGCATTTGAGGATTTTTCTGCATATATCGGACTTCATTGGTGTCCCGAATTTGAACTTCCAAAATGCAGTTTAAATGCAGCTTCAAAGGACTCTGACCAATCCCAGCCGAGGAAGAAGGGTCTTATCTAACGAAACGATCTGCCATTTTTTTGAGTCATTTTGTTAATTTTAGGTAAATCTGCATCACGTGACAGCCCCATAAGATGAATGAACAACTCAAAAAAACCCAAAGACCCGAAACAAGTTGCGCATGTGTGCGCATGTGTGACTGAAGGAATCACTCTCAGAGATGGCTTGTTCTTCCTGAGTCACATTAAAGAATCGTTCAAAATGAACAAATCTTTCAAGAACGACTCGTGGACGCGCATCCCAGAGCCTGTGCTACACAAGCTTTTGTGCTTAAAAAGTATACAAATTTTTATTTTCGAAAAACAATGACCGATCGTTTCGCTACATATGACCCTTCTTCCTTGGCTGGGATCATTTAGAGCCCTTTGAAGCTGCATTTAAACTGCATTTTGGAAGTTCAAATTCAGGACACCAGTGAAGTCCACTATATGCAGCAAAATCCTGAAATGCTTTCCTCAAAAACCATAATTTCTTTACAACTGAAGACAGAAAGACATGAACATCTTGGATGACAAGGGGGTGAGTAAATTATTTGTAAATTGTTGTTCTGGAAGTGGAGTTCTCCTTTAAGTAAACAATTTTCAAACCTGTATTTTAGCACTGTGTGATATGGAACAGCTTTAATTTGACTGATTAACGAACTCACTCCCTTGGTCTGTAAGTATGCGTTTTGGGGCCTCAAACTGGTAAAAAAAAAACGTAATACATTTTGTGACCTCCTCAGCAGACTTACTTTTAAGGGGATAAGCCTGTGGCCATTTGGTCATGTAATCAATCATGACACATATATATTTATGGCCACTGTCTGTGCAAGTAAGTTTGCCAATTAGATCCATCCCCAAAAGTTCAAATGTGTGACCTTGTAAGAAATGTAATATAAAGGACTATTTGATAAAAATATTCAGTAAATTATGTAAATATTCTGTTGATAGATAAATAGGTAAATAGATAGATAGATAGATAGATTGTTGTTGTTAAAATCTTTCCACAGTGTCATTACCCATTTGTTAATATTCACAGACATCCCTGGCCAGTAACATCTTTTTGATATGGTATCTTTGGGGGGTGGTTTGTCCACAGTGTGCACGGATGCTGCTGGCATGAAACTCATTGATTAGCATCCGCTGCACCACAGACAACCTTCTTTCTCAGTTCACGGGCGGTACCTTTGTATATTTACATTCATTATTTACTGATTTATTGACTTCTGAAACTACAGATGTAAAAAACAGATGGATAGATAGATTTTTTACAATAATTTTCAATGACAGTAGTAAATAATATCATTTATATTTTGATGCAAGATTTGCAAGGCTATAATAAGCTACCATGGTTGACAAACTTCCATTTATAAAAAAAAGTGTCAATGGGGTTGATTGACATTTTTGGGAGCACAATATTGTCTAGTAGGCCTACACAACAAATACACAAATCTCACATAAAGTCATTCATTATGGGCCTGACAATAATTGCTGTGCCGTTGTTTTGTTTTGTTTTATTTTTAACAAAGATTTTTTATTTTATTTTTTTTTGTAGCTTTCATGACTTAAAGCTAGTTGGAGCCCTCACCCTAATACTGACTCCCACACTCCCTCTGCTGCTTCTACATTCACTTCTTGTTTGGGACTATTTAAACAGTGACCATGTGCTTGCTCCTTGTGAAGTATTGGCGGTTCTTCTGCCTTACTGAGCGTTTTCCTATGATTATTCTGCCTGAAAGCCTGTGCATGAACCTGCTTTGTCTTATTTTTCACGAGTTCACGGATTACCCTTTTCAGATTGTTTGCCTTATTGGACTGATGTTACAGTTTGGACCTAAGGCCTGCCTCCTTATGACTGTCTTTTGGATTGCCCCTTGGATTGTCGACCGATTGAACTGCTTAACTGACCCAGTGCCTGTTTACACATGTTTGTTTGCTACTGCTATTTCTAATAAACGACCGCACATGGATTCTAACTCTGCCTCAGTGTCCACGTTACAGTTGCGTATGCTGTCATTTGTCCAATGGAGCCAAATTTGAAGGCCCAGGAGAACGTAGCATCTGCATCCACATTCAGGCTGTCTGGAAAAGCAGTGGAGGGATGGATGTGTTGCCCAGAAGGCAGTCTACAAACAGTTGTCCGTTTATCACCAGGCAGGAGTACCACAGAGTGGTTGTTTTTGCAATGGATAAGCAAGCCATGTTCAGTCAAGCAGAAAAAGAACAGCAACACAGTTAGTTTGTGGAAAGTCGGGGGCAGCATAAGTAAGCAGCTAATCGTTTTTACAGATCAGCCTTACTGATGGCATGTATTGCTAAGATTTTTATTGCCATGCACGCTGCTGAGCTGCAGAAGGATGACTGTAGCGGAGGTTTCTGCATTTGTCTGCATTTGACCTGAAAGTTAACATGGATGGCTTCTTTCTGTCTATCCATCCAACAGATGTGGGTCATGCTTCCAGCATGGAAGAGCAGTGGGACGTCGATGAAGAGGAAGGCTGAACAACATGGTGTCTCTGGTTCGGTGGCCTGAAGACGTGTTCTCTGAGTACAGCTTTAAGAAGACTATGGTCTGATAAATGCGTGTTTGTTACAGTAATAATTTGTTCTGGTTTCACTTCAAGTTTTCTGGAAATCTGTAAGATTTAATAAATGGATTTGCCCTGTACTTCATGTGCACTGTAAAAAGTGATACACTATATTTACTCAATAAAATTGTGTCAACAGGTTACAAGCAATAATATTAATTAAATTTAACATATAAGAATTTATATTATGATACAGGCATCATGTTCAAAAGCTTGTATTTTCAGGTTCCTAAAACAAAGAGAATCACTGAAGATGAAAATCATTTTTAATGTTACCATTACAGTGGTCAGTGTTTGCTTAGTTGGGCTCTGGACACTTGACTTTTTAACATCAAATATTGTTTGGCTGCTGCAACCTAGTTATAACACCCAGACAAGCCAAAAGGTGTTTGGATGGTGTTGGTTATGTTTTGACATAATCAACATTTGACCTTAACTAATTTAGAGCCTAAGCACTGAATTAGATTTAAATTAAAGGGAATATGCACTATATGCACCATTGTTGAGGTTCTCACGCTGATTCTTGATGTATGTGTGCTTAAATGTAAGCTTTTTTCCGTTTTATATTTTAATTGAAAGAGCATTTAAAAATCTTTGATTATGATGATAAATCCAAACTTAATCCTGTATATCCACAGTATGCTGTAATCAATAACGTTACAGACAGATTCAGGTCAAATGTGAAAAAGATGATGTCATGTGCATGTGTATTATGTTTTTGAAGGGTGTTTCTTGATCACCAACTACTGGCCTGGCATGCATCACAGTATTCATTAGCATAGTGCTTTTTTGTTTCCAATGAAACCAATATTTTTTTGTGCAATTTTACTCATTTTGTATGGCTAATTTGTAAGTATGTCATTTGATTAATTCTAATAAATTCTTATGTGTTAAATTTAATTAATAATATTGCTTGTAACCTGTTGACAATTTTATTGAGTAAATATAGTGTATCACTTTTTACAGTGAATACTGTATTTATAATGCATGAAATATTTAAACATTTTTACTAAACTAATTGAACTATGCTACATACACATTTGTGACTTTCTAGCTCTAAATTATGCACTTCATAGTTTTACACATGCAAGCTGTTTTGTCAAACACCTTCAGAAAAGTCTGTCCCAAGACTAAGCAGTCCTCCCAGCTTTACACATTCATTCAACAGAAAAACTCAAAGGCGCTCTAATACTGTATGTCTGTAATTACATGTATTTGTTTTACATTACTTTATTTCTCCTAACTGTATGCTCTATTATACTCTGTTTAAAAATAGTTATTTCAATTTATTAAAAACTAATTATTTTTCTGTTTCTAATATTACACTATTGTCTTTCACAGATACCAAAACTGTCGACTGCAGTTTACAAAGTTGACACTTCAAGTGAAACTGTGACATGCCCATCTACCCAAACCACCCCACCTAAACAGCAAGACCCCACCTTGCCGCAAGGACACACACTTGGCCCTAGGCCTGGCCTTATCTGTCCAACTCCCCCAAAAAAGGCAAATTTGCTTTGTCATCTACTACACCTACAACTGATGAAGATGTCCGATTAGATGAAATTGCACATTTATTTAAAGACTAGTTTTTTTTTTTACATGCTACCTACACAAAAGTTGGATTTTCAGTTGTTACAGATTCAAGTTATTTAAAGAATTTATTACAAAGCTAGAAACATACATTACATTTTTTTTGGATTGTGTAATAAAATATTCTGGAATGAACATTTAGCTTTTTGAGTTTATACTGTAGAAGAAATAAACAGAATTTGCATTAAAAATTACTCAACCCTTAACAATATACAACGTTACAAAGAGACAGGTCACCTAATAAATTTACGTCTGTCCTCATTTGCTCATGGTAATGTTGTCCCAAACCTGTATGAGTGTCTTTGTACTGTTAACCACAAAAGAACATATATTCATAATACCATTAACAGTCTACTTATCAGCATTCTTCACAATATCCTCTTTAGTATTCAACAGTAGAAAGAAACTCATACAGGATTTGACCAACATCAGCATAACTAAATGATGTCAGAAAATTTTATTGCACAATATTATATTAGAGAGATCCAACAAAAATATGTAATGCTTATTCCTTCTTGTACACTAATACATTCATACATGCTAATGGTCTTTCAAAATACAAGTTAAATGCAAAAAGCACAATATTTGAAACTGAGAAAATTTTAGATTTTCTCATAAAAAAAAAGATTTAATACATAGATGTGTTCATAACAATTTTTCTATTATTTCTACTTTTTGACAATATGTCTTAACATATACACTTCTACTTTACCAAGCAGTTACCCACCCAACCTTTTCATCCTCTAACACTATCTTACAAAAATATGTAACCTTCTCATGTTAAAAATGTCTTCTTCATGTTCTGATGTCACAATGTTCACTAACATTATGCAGATTTTCCATATCTGCTTTCTACTCTGTTAGTACAGTAAATAAGAAAAATTGTGACATTTATTTTCAACTAATTTCTCTACTAATGGTAGGCACATAAAACTGTCATTTTTGTTTGTAACACATATGCTTTATTTTGTTTACATGGTCCATGCTTACTGTATAATTTGTACTAATAAACAAATAGTTCTTTAAGATGTGACTTTCCATACAGTGTGTTTCTCTAACGTCTCATAACCTTCTATAAAAACATTACTTCAGATAAGAAAACATAAACATTATTTAACAGGCAGCTTTTAAACTTAACCTCTTATCATCTGCAGCATATTTTAGATTATTTTACTGGTTTTAGAATACCTGAATTTAAAAGGGTATCTTACACATGTTGGGAGTAAATTAATGCAAATTTCACAGAAAACACCCAAAATTTTAATACATGGTTGAAATAATTACTATTTTTATTATATTTCTACGAACTTTTAGGATAAAGAAATAATTTTTTTTTTTTTAAAAAACACTTTACCACATACATTAGGTTAAATGGATAAAAACTGTCTCGTTTTACGCAAAACACCGTAAATTTTAATGCATAAGTGGAATAATTCATAATTATTATTGTATTATAAACCTACAATTTTGATCAATATCTCTTCAGACAGCTGTGATTGTAGGCTTTTCAGACGTATGACGAATATGTGAATATGTTATGTGATGACATCATCGTCTGTCGACACAAACGTATTAACGCTAAACTATTTTAACACACCATTCAGCTGCATCGCATGATTTTATCGGCACATCTGAGATATATTACAGTGTAATTGTTAGCATTTTTAAGGGTTCAACCACATACAACTAAAATGCTATTATAGTTGTTAGACTAACCAAGGATGTCCACATAAAATTGATCACGCAGACCAAACACTGTAAATCACAAGTCATAAGGTCAATCAGAACAAAACTCAGTTAGCCTCTTTAACTCATAGTTCTAAAGGTGTATGAGAAATTTGAAAGAAATCGGCCAACTGTGGACACTATCAAATTTTTTAAGGATTTTAACTTAAACTGTTCTTCACACTGACACAAAATGGTCATATAACAACTTTTTTTTAATACAACCACTGCTTTTTCCTTTTTCAAATAATTGACATTATGTTAAAAACTTACTTTTGTGAACTACTTCTAGATTTTATCTAAAAAATATATCAGGGCAGGACAATTCTCTACTCTCTAGGTCAATAATTATCAAAGAAATGTTGAACATTTGCATGTGGACAGCTATAACAGGGACATTCTATAATATGGTATATATAGTGTACCTAAACTGATACATCATGTAAACAAGCATGCAACATTTTATGGAGACTAGGCTAAAAATGGTTATAAAAAATGGTTATAAACATCAAAAACACTATTACTTCTATGGCTGTGGCTGGAAGTCAGTTGTATGTTTGTAGAAGGTTCTTGTAACAAAAATCTGTTAGTAGCTAGGCGTGAGCTCACATATTACTCACACTCACAGTATCACAGTATGAGAATGGTGTGATGTCACTGTGAGCATCACATGATTTCACGTGTTGACTGGGAAGACATTGCTGTGAAAATTCCCAATGCTAATCTGACGTCACCAGACAACTCAAAACAGCTACAGTTGTTAATATAATAACTACAGCATTTCAGGCTAATTCCCTGAATTCCTCGAATACTTACAATCCAATCCAAAGAACTACAATGACTCAAGCTAATTCCCTGAATTCCTTGAATAGTCACAATATAATCCTACTATAAAGCTACCATTACTACCTGAATCACACATGAGCACACAGGTCTTTAGCATCTATACACTCTCACCGTCCTTCTTAGGTGTACACTGTTACCTCAACCTGAGGACGGCTCTATAGTCTTCACTGTCTTTGCGGTGGTCTTTTGAGCATAGAATCTTTAGTACTTCTATTCCTCAGCTCCAAAATTGCTCTTTGCAGGAAAGAAAGTTTTATTCATGGCCAGGAACCCACTGGTTACAACAACCAAGAGAGACTCCCTGAACAGAAAGATACATGTATATTTATACCTTGTAGTTGAGTAGAAATCAATATCACTCAAGTCTTCTTTACTGTAATTGCTTATACTGATCTGGTCATTGGTTTGTCTTATGACTTAGTTCTACTGTTTTAAAGGGGTCATCGGATGCCCATTTTCCACAAGTTGATATGATTCTTTAGGGTCTTAATGAAAAGTCCATAATATACTTTGGTTAAAAATTCTCAATGGTAGTGTAAAACAACACCCTTTTTACCTTGCCAAAATCAGCTCTGCAAAAATCATCTCATTCTGGTCGAGGCTGCTTTAAATGCAAATGAGCTCTGCTCGCCCCGCCCCTCTCTTCTCTCTGTGGAGAGACAAGCCTGTTTACTTTAGCCACGTTTAACCGCCTTTAGCCACTAAACTTGCTAACTAGCACATTATTAGGAAAGGCGATCACAAAGATTCATAAAAAAACCCTTATACTCACTTCTGTTGTAAGTGAAGCTGGATCACGAATGATTCGCACGAACATAGACGGATATATGTAGATTGGGAGGCGCATTCCATTCACAAACAATTGTAGTCTACTGCATCTTCAGCAGCTCAAATGACGGGAGTAAATGACAACCACTATGTTCATTATTACATCCAGCAACACAACACCTCAAATCACTCAATCAGAGATATTCTTGTCTAACTTACATCTATGCTCCGGCATCGAAACAAAGAGGGCGGACTGTTACAGCTGATCTGAGGTAAAACGCTCATGTCAATCAACTATCGTGGGAGCGGCCTCTGTGGGTGTGACGCCACAATGACAGACATTTGAGAATGGCTCGATTGAAACATTTTTTACAGATTAATTAAAAACCACTGCGTGGATTTTTTATCATAATAGGGTACATTTGTACATGCACTGCCAACACACATTAATGTTCAAACAACATGTAAAAGTGAACTTAGCATCCGATGACCCCTTTAAGCACTTTTTGGGTATAAAGTATAAATTCTTTAATCATGGAGACATGGTCTTTGATCTGAGCATCCTTAGTCTGCACTTTTCTTAACATTTTATTTTGAACACACCCTTTTGACTTATTCTAAGGCTATTAAATAAAAATTTCCATCAGAGCATCCAGAACTCCAGCTTAAGTTTTCAGTATTCCTCCCTCTTTTCGCAGTTCACTATTCCTCCTCAAAAACACTAGTTTTAAAAAAAATTGATTTGATCTCATTCATTTTGACATAACATTCTGTCAAAACAAGTTTACTGGCGAGCTACTCTCACTTTTTGTATTGATACTTCAGTGCTTTACCTAATTGTTTCTAGGGTGGGTGGGTAATATGACTGTTTTATCATATATTGTGAATATATACACCTTACAAATGAGGACAATAGAAGCAATCAAAACCAACAAAAGAGCAATATTATGTTGGTTAATTTAATGCAGTACTTTATTTTTTTTTATAATAATAAAAAGAAAATACGTAGTAGCATATAACTAGAACTTGGAATGCAAGTGTTGGAAGGTTCATTGTTGCTGTTTTTTTTAAATAAATAAATAAATAAATAAATAAAAAGAAAACAAGTAGAATGGTAGAGATGGTAGAGAGTCTTCAGCTGTTTCTCAAAGATGGTGAAAGACTTGGAATGACTTGGGCAGCTCATTCCACCAGGAGAGAGCAGTTAATGTAAAAGTGATTTTGTGGCTCCTTGGGATGGTACTATAATGCATCGTTCATTTTCAGGACGCAAGTTTCTGGAGGTCATATATGAAATAGTGAATTTAGGTAAAAGGGTTAGAGCCAACCTAGGAGTTGGACATTCAAATAGCCTTTAGTATTGTAATGAGCTGCAACTGGTTTGTCTCAAACACTAAACACTGCATCCCCTGTGCACTCTAGGAGGAAGGTTGCCTAAAAACGCACACATTTGTTTCATGTGCATTTGTTTAAAACATCTGTAGCAGTTGAGAAATTATTTATTATTATTTACTTATTATTTTTATTTAGAAGCGACCAAATGTTGTGGCAATCAATACCCATACCTTAACTCAGATATTGGAAGGTAAAGCAAGGGCAAGCAGCCATTATTCTACCTAGGTAAGAGTTTCCCCAACAAAACTTTAACTCACAGGTGTTACCAGTATTATAGGAAGCACCAATATAGATACATTCCTTGCTAGTCTCATTTGCTCACACTAAATCAAGTACAAACATTCATGTTTCTCTTCTTTTAAGAGGAACATCTTTGAATATAAAAAGGTGATTGTTGGTGCCTATTTGGAGGGTGGAAATCATTGGTCTTTTTTTGCAAGTCACTCACAAAGAAAACATGTTTTGCTGCGAGTAGTAATGTGCATATATTTTGAAAATTTCAAGCATATGGGTTCCCACTGAAACATTTCTCACAAAAATATTTCATACAATTTTTTGGTTTGTTTGTTTTAAATAATTAAAAATGATTTGTTTTGTTTGTTCTAGCACTGCAGTCTAATGGAACATAGTATTATGTACCTAAATTCACTTGGGGAGCAGGATGAACAGTATAATAAAATAGCTGAAAACTGAAGGTACCAATTTATAAAATAAATAAATAAATTTACTAACTTTGTTTTGCACATCTACATCACACATTTTAATTAACCGGTAACTGTGTGCATATTATTGCAAAAAGCGCATGAAATTGTGATGTATTTTCATGCTTGGCAACATTTTATTGCTAACGTCATTATTTCGGTGAAGGACTGACACTGCTGTACAAAAATGAATCTGGAATCGTGTATGTTTGTGGATTATCTGTTTGAAGCCACGTATGTTTTTCTCTTGCTAGATACTGTGAGAATATTACACAACTACATGTTTATATAATCCACACTACAGAGTGATTAAATTAACACTGAAGCAGTGCTTAAGTTAATGAGGTATTTAACAGATTCATTGAGTGATTATTGACTATTATTGAAGGCGCCTGATGTTAACAAGCAGAATCACCAAAGTCATCATTATAGTGGTCAGTGTTTTAGTTAGAGATACAGATACTTAATTAAATAAATTCTTATTCATGACATAACTCCTTAACCTTTCGGTAAAATGTAAAAAACTTTCAACAACAATCTTTTAAAAGACAAACTATTCACAACAATCTTTTAAAAACTGAGAACAAGCTGTTCTTCATAAACACAACATAAAACATTCCCTACACACCACTTTTGTCTGAAGGTTATTAAATCTCCCACTAACTCATAGTAAGAAATTTAAATTTTCAATCTATTTGCAATTAAACCCTTCAAAATCTTCATTGGGTCTACTCCACCTATACCCAGTTGTTTATTCTTTCAATTGTCAATTTTGCTGTCCCTATAACAATTTAAAAGACAAAATATTGTCTTTTTGACATTCTGTACTTCACTACCCCTATAAAAATACATGCTGAAAAAGTTTCACCAAAACATTTAAACCATTCAGTCAAAACTTTCAAAAGTTCCTGTAATCATTAACAATCCAAAAACCATTGTTCCACAGTCTCTTCTTCACCACAAAACTCACACTCCCCTCTTACTGCTGGATTAAAATGTGTCACATGTCTGTTTGTAGCTATTGCCCCGTGAATAAGTCTCCACTGCAAATCTCCAGATCGCTTCTCTAGTGGAAACTTATACAGGGACCTCCACTGATCTCTCAAGGGGAAGTTTGACCCAAACCACCTTGTCCACTTCAATGGCTGCCGCTCCTTCAGTGCCTCTTTGATAACAGTCTTAACACATAGGTTATATAAATCCTTTTTAGACATTTCATCAGACATGTAAATGTTTCTTCAGGTTGGTCTTCCAACACACTGGTATCACAGGTTGAAAAAATGAACAGTTTTTGAGGTAAAACGTCTGTCTGTTCATTCAGATCTTCTGTTTGTATAACTTCTCTATAATGTCCTGGCAAAAAAGAACATATTTTGTTCAAGAAACAAATAGCCAGGTGTGAAGATAGCAGTCCTGTGAAGAACATTATATTCTCCACAGACTTCCATCTATCTGGATTAACCAAATCCTTTATCTTTGTACAGTTTCTTTTCAAGATATTCTCCTGTACACTCCTAGAAGACATCAGTTTACCATGAAGTACTGGATTATGAAAAAGTGGCTCCTTCCAAGACCCAGTATTTAAGAATTTCAAAGAATCTTTTAATCTTAAGTTTTAGCCCATGCTTGTAAAACTGATTTATAAAAAGATGTGATCTCTGTTAAGTCCATATCTTGAATTTTTATCCAGGAAAAATGCAAATCATAATTCAACCCTTCTGCTCTTTACAAAATTGCACCAGCAGTGCAAGTCAATACCAAGTCTTATCTACCCAAAAATATTTGTGTGGAAAACAATGTAAAAGCTTGAATTCTGCTCTTAATGTCTATCAGTCCTTCACATGGAGGCAAATAAAGTTGTGCAGCATGAATCCAGTGTTTACCAGAAGAAATCAACTAGTCTCTTTTGTATTGAAGTCACCCATTCTTCTGGCGGTTCAACCACCATTAACCTATGCCACAATGTGGACGCAGCTAAATTATTAATAACCAAAACTCTCCCCTTGTGTAAGATAACAGCCATCACCATCTAGACAATTGGGCCACCACCTTCTCCAGCAGTCCCTCACAATTTTTCTCCTGAGACCTAGAAGAACCCAGAAAAACACCCAAAGCTGTTTAGGTTGCAATCTAGGAAGGTCTTAAAAAAGGTCTGCAGCACTCTCCTCATCACATTGTTCAGCATTAAAAAGTCCAGAATAAAAATCAACAGCAAGTTTTCTCATTTCATTCGGATTTTCTGTAATTGTCCCACCTGGACATCTTAAATGAAGAATAGGATTATGTTGCATGACATTTCTCTCCAGTTTAAATAAATAAGCACTGGGAGCATCCATATCCTTTACAGAACAAAACCATGACCTTATTAAAGCATTTTTAACTTGCTCCTGTAACAGATGTTTCAGTTCTAACTTGTTCTGTCTTAATACATCACTTTTGTTAATCCCTTCTTCATCCTCAAACATCACCTTTTCCATTATAGGAAAGAAGATGGTAGAGCTCATGTGATCGTTCTCCTCTCAGCCATAGACAAACACACACAATGCAAAAAAGTAGGCTCTGCTTCTCTTATGGTTTTGTTTGTATGTACAAATTTAAATTTATATTTATATTATATTTAGTCTTTTGCCTCCAAAATATTTGTATTTAGCGGCAAGAAATGGCAAGTCGCTGCTACTGTGAACCCATTTTCCTGGATAGCTAAAGGAAGAATTGGACAAAACTCTCATTAATTACAACGCCACTTTTGATAAGTTGTGCAACAAATTGCTCCTCTTTAAGGGGCCATTCACATATCGCGCCTAAAAACGTGTGGAAAATGCTAGGCGCGCCGATTTCTATTTCTCTCCAAAGCGCTCTGTAGCTTGCGCTCCCGTGGCGTCTGCCGTTGCTAAGCAACCATGACCCGCACTCTCAATGAAGACGCGGAAGTTTTATCAAAGGACAAACAGATTTCCAGGACTAAAAATCATTTGCTGTAGCTCTGCTACTAAATTTATTTAAAAATGTACAGCTATGATCAGCTGTTTCTCCATCTTGGCTGAGCTTTCAATGTTGTTACAGGAAAGGATGAAGCCAATTGGTTGAATCTTGTCACATGGCATTCTGAGAAGTTGAGATGTTTTCAAATCTATGCGAGAAAAAACCCCCAGAATAAACCGAGCGTGTCACGACCGCGTTGCTTGCGTTATGAGCGCAGCTTCCGCGCGTCTACATTTCAAATAACAAACTTGAGCGCGCAAAAGACATTATATGTGAACAGCCCCTAAGAAAGACGACTACCGCTTTGTTCATCCTTGACGCTGACGAAATATTTTCGCAGCTGATTTGTTCTCCCACTGCTAATAGCACACTCTCCACCATAACTCCCTGTTCCGGCACACATCTAACGCCATGGATGAGTGAAAGAGATGGCGTACACTCACCTGGGAGCAACATTATTCTCACACTCCCCAATTAATTTAAATAACGACAAAACCAAACTACACAAAAATAGGATGTTTTACAACTTAGACAGATCAAAATAACAAAAGAAAGTAAAGAAAAAGATATATAATATGTTTAAGTGGACAGTTGAAGCAAACATTCTTCCCCACCGCACCCTCCACTACTCTCCTACATCTCGTGAGAAGGGAAGGGAAGGAAGGGAAGGGAAAAGAAAAGAAAAAAAAATGCTACAAAATGAAGGGTCAAGAGCCCAACTAAAGCAAACACTGATCGCCTCAATGGTAAGTTCAAATTAAACAATTTCAACATCTAGACCTCTGTTTTTAATAATAAATAAGTCGAACTGGTTAGTAATAACTTACAACATAAAGGGTCAAGAGAACAACTAAAGCAAACACTGATTGCCTTAATGGTAA
Source organism: Labeo rohita (assembly GCF_022985175.1). Classification (NCBI taxonomy): domain Eukaryota; kingdom Metazoa; phylum Chordata; class Actinopteri; order Cypriniformes; family Cyprinidae; genus Labeo; species Labeo rohita. The sequence goes on along the minus strand of NW_026127253.1, from coordinate 6,682 downwards.
GTTCAAACTAAACAAATTCAACATCTAAACCTCTGTTCTTAAAAATAAATAAGTCAAACTGGTTAGTAATCTGTCCTCTGCTGAGATCTTGAGAGATTTAATGCCTTTTATTTGAGGTGATTTCATCTGGCTGTGACTGTAAGTCATTTGTAGTTGTGTTTCTGTTCGTCTTCTCCTTTTTTCTGCTTCTCTTTCCTGTAGTACAGGGGTTCCCAACCCTGTTCCTGGAGATCGACCTTCCTGGAGAGTTTAGTTCCAACCCTGATCAAACACACTTGTCTGTAATTATCAAGTGCTCCTTCAGATCCTAATCAAAGAGTATAGAATACCAAGAGGTGAAACTCTGATGCTTTTTTGGTAACAGCCACTAGGTGGCGCTTCGGTAGCTTAGCCGCCATTTTGGAGTGAAACAGCACAGAAGCAGACAGAATGACAACGAAAGAGAAGTGAAAATGGAAATAAAAGAACGCAGTGACTGCAGGGAAGTAGTGTGTGACACAAAAAAGTGCAAAAAGTCACTCTACATGGTTAGATTTTTTTTTTTTACAGATCAGAATCCCTCACATCTTATGCACTCAAAATTGGCAAATCTCACAGCCAAATCTGAAGCGCAATAAAAAATTAATTCTTAAATCTGTTAAATTTACGACTAATACAGTAAATGTTGTATTGTATTATTATATGTTTTATGTTATCAGTTGTGAATTCCAACCATTAATTATACATTTGAGACAGTTTTAGCCTGCTTTATTAAGTATTTTTATTTTATGCAATGTTACACTATTACTGCTAGTACTATTAGTACTATTAATAGTACTGCTGGTACTATTACTATTATTATTATTATTAAGTATTAGTAACTATTATAGGTCTGACATGTATATTATATTTATACAGTATATTGTAGGCTATGTTTTAATTCCCTTGAACGCATTACAAATGTACATGATACATGATGATCTTACAGAACATGATGCATTGCTGTGTCTGTCATAACTGAATAATTAAATCATTTTGTAGACAATGGCTATGTTTTTATTTTTTTACATCAACATATTTTTTGGTTACAGTCATGCTTTAATGGACATTAATATAAAACAATACGAAAACTGTTTACTGTGAAGCTGTTATATATATTTACTGTCCAACATTCCCAATTTTTTGATGCATGTCCTTAATTTAATTTTATATGTTGGTATTAATTCAACATATAAAATGCTAATACTTGGACTTAAAATAGACAGTCTCTAGAGAGCAAAGATTTTGTGAAAAATAAAGACAAACTGTTTTTGATAATCACTAGTCTAGTGATTCTGTGTTGTCATATTTGTTTTTTTTTATTGCAATAGTAACGAACAAAGATTACAGTACGCACAAAAATCCTTTCAATAACAAACAACTTATGATTTAATAGTTAACAAAAGTACAACAATTCTTAGGAAATAAATGAAAACATATAAATGAAAAAATGAATAAACGAAAAAATGAATAAACAAAACGCGTAATATATGCCATGGCGACAGCAAGAAACTAGTGCAGGGGTGTCAAACTCAGTTTCTGGAGGGCCGCAGCACTGCAGAGTTTTGTTCCAACCTTGCTCCAACACACTATGCAGTTTTCAATTAAGTCTGAAGGACTTGATTAGTTGGATCAGGTGTGTTTAATTAGGGTTGCATCTAAACTCTGCAGGGCTGCAGCCCTCTAGGACCGGAGTTTGACACCCCTGAGCTAGTGGAATGCCGAGGCGCTTTCACTCCAAAATGGCAGAGGCGTAGGGCTGCAGCTGGACGCTGCTGTTGCAATGGAACGTTCCATTGGCTTTCACTTCTTGTCAATATAAGTTCTCTGTCCTAATTAGTTGGTTCAGGTGTGTTTGATCAGGGTTGAAGCTGAAATCTGCAGGAACGTCGATCTCCAGGAACAGGGTTGGGTACCCCTGCTTTGGTAATTCTGCTTTTTAACATTCTCATTAAGTTCAACTCTGCTCTGCTTCAACTCTTGCATTCATTTTAACAGGTAAACGCTATATGACACAAAATGTGTGATTTATGACACATTGGTGTGTTAAATATATAACACCCTGCCTGTGTTAAGAATAACACACTGGCTGTGTTAAATTCAATTAACACAAAATGTGTTGTCCCTAACTAGACACACAGATGTGTTAAGATAAAACAGGTTGTGTTGTTTTTAACACCTCCATTTTTTTATAACACACTTGTGTCATAAATTACAACATTTGTGTCATAGAAGTGCTATGTTATCCAAGATGTTCATATCTTTCTGTCTTGAGTCGTAAAGAAATTATGAACTTCTGAACTTCCAAAATGTAGTTTAAATGCAGCTTCCAAGACCTCTAAACGACCCCAGCCGAGGAAGAAGGGTCTTACCTAGCAAAATGATCTGTCATTTTTTATTTTCTTTTGTAAAATAAAAATTTGAATACTTTTTAAGCACAAAAGCTTGTGTAGCACAGGCTCGCATAACGTCACAGTTATATATGACATGAAATAAGGCCTGAAGTTAGCAAGAACATGTTTTTTTTCCTTTCAAACACTGTCTGTGTAAAAACACCCCTGACCAAATGCACCCAAAGGGCATCACTTCCCACTTTAATAATTACTGTAGGTACCATGTTCTGAACATCACATCCTTTCTTTTTTCCCTAGGATGTAATCTATCTAGGTGGATAAAAATATTTAGACTTTATAACTAAGAAAATTACCTCTACTTAGCACCAGCAAGTTTGTTAGCTTGACACTTAGCATCAGCTAACAATATTGACTTATTTTCAGTATGGTTATGAATAAACATTCATATCTATCTACTCTAGTTGATCCAAACAATATAAAAATTTATACTGTTTATAAACAATATAAAAACAGATGTCACGTAGGGCTATATGCTTTTAATAAAACTGCTAACATTACAACAGCGGGAAATATGAACGTGCATGAGTTATTTTATTTAATCTCCCATACGAAAATCTGATATATGGCAATTTATGCAAAACACATATATAATATATATGTCCATGTATGGATTACAGATATACAAAATATATGTCAGATACTTGTACATATATGCAACATATAGTTCAAAATATTACAAAAATGGCCGCTTTCAAATATGTCACATATATTTTCCCAAATACACACATATATGGAACATATATGTCTATATAATATGTTCATATATGGGCAACAATGTATATGTAAATTAAATATATGTTACATATAAGTTACATATATTTGAACTAAAAATTTAATGGCAAAATATAAATGGCACAAACACAATAAGGGTAATGTTTCAAAAACTTTTAATTAACTGATCATTGCAGCTACAAAACACAATAATATTAACACATTTATTTTAAAGTTATTTACAATGTATTAAAAGGGATAGTTCCCAAAAAATGAAAATTATGTAATTATTTACTTACCATCATGTTGGTCCAAACCAGTATGAGCTTCTTTCTTCTGCTGACAAAGGATGATATTCTGAAGAATGGTTGTAACAGTTTTGGGGCTCCACTTACTTCCTTAGTGTTTTCCTACCATGGAAGTAAGTGGACAGCAATTGTTTACAAACATTCTTCACAATATTTTTGTGTTCAGCAGAAGAAAGAAGCTAATTAAGGTTTGAATCAACCTGATGGCAATTAAATAATACAACATTTTTATTTTTGGCTAAAGTAACAGTAAACAATCAAGGGGCAATCAAGTGACAACTACTTTAATTCTGAACTTTTTTTAATTTTTTGCTGATGCATTTTGCAGTTCAAGGTTGTACCAATTTGGCCAGAAGTGGATCATCATCACAGCATCTTGAAAAAAATGCAGACAATTAAGTTAGAAGCACATTAATCCTAAAAAGGGCAAGACGATGAAGAGAAATCAGAAAATGAATGCACTGCTATTTTCCGTCCTCTTAGGACACAAATAATACAATTTCATGATTTTTTTTTTTTTTTAAACATGACTTTTATTAAAAGCGACCTTCATGTCAGCACTGCATAGAAATTAATATCTGTGAGAAACATTTAGGATTGTTTAGGGCGCACATCATATAAATGTCATCATAAAGTGATATTATCTTATAAACTACATAATGTAAATAAAGTAAAACACTTACTTAAATACATATTTTAAATTAGATACTTACTTCTAGTGTTTCCCTGTTAAAAAGCGACCTCCACCTCAGCACTGCATAGCAATTCAGATCTCTGAGAAATGTTTAGGTGCACACAGCATATTAATATCATCAAAAAGTAGTATTACATATAATATAAACGAAGTAAAACACTTACTTTTGGCATTTTCCTTGATAAAACCAACTTTCCCGTCTGCTCCGCATCGTGATTGAAAGAAAATATCTCTCTGAGAAAAAGTTAAGGAGAGTGCAGCACATAAATATCACTATAAATCAATATGACCTTATAAAATACAAATTTAATAAATGAGATAAAACACTTTCTCTGTTAAAAATGATCTCTACGTCAGCACAGCGTAGCAATTGAGATCTGTAAGAAACACAACAGGTGTACACAACATATTAATGTGGTCATAAAGTAATATACATAATGTAAATGAGGTAAAACACTTACTTTCTGTGTTTTCCTTGATAAAACCAACTTCCCTGTCTGCTCCGCATCGTGAGTGAAAGAAAATATTGCTCTGAGAAACAGTTTGAATACATAAATACACATACATTTCCCTATAAATAAATATGACGTTATAAAATACATATTTTAAATGAGATAAAACACTTACTTTTCCTATTAAAAATGATCTCTACGTCAGCACTGCGTAGCAATTGAGATCTGTGAGAAACGTTTATGTTGGTTTAGAAGCATACAGCTATAAAATACATATTTTAAATGAGGCAAAACACTTACTTCTTACGTTTCCCTGTTAAAAGCGACCTCCACCTCAACACTACATAGCAATTCAAATCTGTGAGAAACGTTTAGGCTTGTTTAGGCACGCACTGCGTAACGTTAATGTCGTCATAAAGTAATATTATCTTATAAAACACATATCGCAATTGAGGTAAAACACTTACTTTTGGTGTTTCCTTGCTAAATACCCTGTCTGCTCCGCATCGCGAGTGAAAGGAAATAACCTTAACGTTATCACTCTGAGAAGAAGTTTAGGAGTACACAGCTCTCGTCTGTTCCGCATCGCGAGTGGAAAAAAATGTCTTTGAGAAAAGTTTAGCGGCATACAGCACATTAATATCATTATACAACGATATGATATTACAAAACACACTTTGTGCGTAGGATTAAACACTTTATTTCGTTGTTTCCCGTCCTCATATGCTCTGCATCGCGAGGGAAGAAAATGGCGTCTGTGAAAAATATTTCAAATGGGTGAGGCGCGCACAGGAGCAAATGTCCCAGATGTGACAAATAAGGATATAAGGCCGTATTTACACTGGTCAGAGGGTGCTGTTTACACTAGCTAGTGTTAATCCTCTAAAATTCAACATAAGTTTACATCTTTACTCTAAAAATCCATAACACCCGGATTTTAAAAATGTGATTCGCAAGTATCTGCCCATTAAAATCCTAACAGTGACTTTTTTTGTTATTCAAGACATGGTCAGTGTACCTTCAAGAAGAATTAAAAAATAAATAAATAAATAAATAATAAAAAATAACAATGAGCTGTGTATTGTATGACATTAAAAATTGAGGCTTTTTTCTTAGCTGCTTTCATGACTATCTATATGAGCAAATAGTTTCATAACTCTGTAAAAAGTACCACATGTTTGTACATACGCTTTATCATATATGGCTCATTCAAACAGTGTTATTACAAATATGTACATATATGTTCACATGTGGTTTCCCACGTTTACTTCTCACCTTCTCCGGAGTGCTGTGTCAAGATCCAGCCTCTTAGTAATTACTACTCAGTGACAAAAATAAAGTCACTATGTTTCATTATCAATTAACTACATCATGCCACGGCATTCCGGAAGATGTCAGGGCCAAACATCTCCCCTCTTATCTTTTGGCTAGAAGGGAGTAAAAGACCCTGACACCTTAACATACTTTTCCATTTAACATAGATTGTTGAAGCATGTGCGTGCAGTTAGTTCGGCCTTGCCTGTGGTTATCACAGTTATGTAGAATACATATAGAACAATGAAAATAAGAGTACATAACAGTGGTTCTCAACCTTTTTTGGGCCAGCGCCCCCCCCACCCATAATCCAGGCCCCTAACCGCCCCCCATCAAATAAATCATAGTCTAATTGTCCTCACTGAATATTAAAGTTGATTATTATTATTTTGTGTTTATAATGAGGACTGATATTGTATTTACAGTAATTCAAATGTATGGAGTCATTATGATTTTTAGGAAATTGCTTTATTTCAAGGATGCATTGAATTGATCAAAAAAGACAGTGAAATTATTTACAGTAAATGATTTTAAAATAAGTGTAATAACATTAATTTACAGAGTTTTTGAGCATCTTGGTGGTTTTCATTGCTATAGCTTCAGTGTTGTTGAGATGCGGATATATCTTGTTGCCCCAAATTTAAAAAGACTAAATAAAAATGACATAGTGGACATTGTTATTTTGGTGAGTAAATCCCACATTTACACCTAAACCCTACTTTACTATATTTAATAGATTAATAGAACAAATCATACTGACCTTTTTTAATG